>NW_026112087.1:0-15000 GCF_024679095.1 Eriocheir sinensis
CACACAAAGTTTCCTCTAATAACCTGGAAAGATGAGAGCGGAGAAGAAGTATAAAAGGATAAGAAATTGTCACAAGATGTTGAAGTGAACATAATGATGAGTTAGCCGACTTTCATGTTGATTGTGAGATAAACCTATTCACACACACACACACACACACACACACACACACACACACATACACACACACACACACGCACGTATGCACACACACACACACACACACACACACACACACACACACACACTCTGCGTATCTTCATGTTTTCCTCCTCCACTTCCTCCCCCCCATTATTGTCTCGTTACCTCCTTTGATTCGTTTTCCTTTCTCATAACATGTGTTACTGTGTTGTTTTGGGATATGTTCGTTTATAACTCTCACATACACTTCCTTTGTTTTGTTTCGTTTACGTGACTTGTTCATTTCCGTCTCTTTGTGCTGGTTTCTTTTGTCTTCAGTTCCTTTTTTTTTTTGTCATGGTTTGCTTCACTTGCTTTGTTTCATTACCGCGTCTTCTTGTGACAGTAAGAGATCGACGCTTTCCTTCCTTCTATGTGGTTAGTTATCATTTGGTGTGTGTGTGTGTGTGTGTGTGTGTGTGTGTGTGTGTGTGTGTAATTCACCACGACCTGATCACGTGTTGAACTCGTAATGGCCAGCAGGTACCCTCCCGACATGAGTGAGTGCTCTTTATCTTCAATCTCTGGGTACTGCCAGGACCTCACACACCACACCCCCCATCCCCCTTGCTCAAGGGGGGAGAATAACCATTCCTAGTCAACGGAAAGAATCTGGCCTGAGCGGGCTCGAACCGCCGCCCTGTCAGACCGTGAGGCCTAGCAGCGCAGCGATCTAACAGTTGCGCCACGGAGGGGTGTGTGTGTGTGTGTGTGTGTGTGTGTGTGTGTGTGTGTGTGTGTGTGTGTATAAACTTCACCTATCCACGGCCTGATGACGAGTTGAGTTCGCAATCGCCAGCAAGTACCCGCCCGACCCAAGTAAGCTCCTTATAGTCGTTCTCTGGGTACTGCCAGGATTTTCTCACATGCCTCTTGCTCGAAGGGGATAGTAACCGCTTCTCTGTCAGTGGAATAATCCGCCTTACCAGGGACGAACCTCCGCCAGCCGGACCATGGAGCCTGGCAGCGCAGCGCTATCGGAGTTACGGGAGTGGTGTGTGTGTCTTCTTTCTCTTTCACGCGCCTTCTATAAATCACGTGCTGTTGCTCATCCCTTTACTCTGTCATGCATTTTTTTTTTCATATTTTCTGTTTTGTTGTTCTGTGTGAGTCTCTGGCGCTACAGTCCTTTAAAGTGTGTATCTCAGTTTTTCCAGCTCCGCGCGCCCTCCACTTTAATATTAATTTTGTTTGTCCTCGTCGGGGGTTGTACTGCGATCGTCGTCATCCGTGTCTTTTATTCTTGCTTTTTTTTTTATTCAATATTCTCTCTCTCTCTCTCTCTCTCTCTCTCTCTCTCTCTCTCTCTCTCTCTCTCTCTCTCTCTCTCTCTCTCTCTCTCTCGGCTGGATGCGGCATCGGTCCCCGGTGTATGGAGGCCGGCAAGTGGTATCAGGTGTTGGCTCATAACAGGACTGAGGCCGCGGGACATTGGACTGATTAAGGACGTGTGGAAGGGACGATGCGCCGCTGATAGGGACGGGGCGACGAGCGTTGTCTCTTTTAACCGTGAAAAAAAATATAAAATTGATAGTAGTTACTTTTTAGGGTGAGTGGAAGGCTGTCGTACACTGGAAGGAAAACAATATCACGATTATAAGCATTTCGTCTAAACTTTACCTTTTCGTGTAAAAAACAAACAAACACTGGCGGCGTTTCTCCTGCTGCTCGTATTTCATTTCAATTCAGCCCCTCCTGCGGCGTCCGCCAATCAATCAAGCAATCAACAGGGGCAAACGCCGGGAGGCACGTCGCCTCGCCCACCCTACGACGCCAAGTCCTGGGGTCCCTCCGGGCAAGTCTCCATGCAGGCCTCCTTCCCATCCTGAGTACCTCCTGGCAAGATCTCAAGCCACGAGTCTTGTGGGCGTCCCCTTGGCCTCCTCCACTCAGGAATGTCTCCATAGAGACAACCGGATGGGTAGGGTCGGCTTCTGAGTAACGTGCCACGTGTCCGTATAGTCGGAGTTGGCGTTGACGGACTATGCAGGTAATATGTCGATTCAGTCTGACGGAGTAGTCGCCGGTTTGACACAAAGTCACTCCAGCGATATCCCATGATTATGTGTAGACACGTATTCAAAGACAGCAATTCGTATTTCAAAATCCCTATTAACTGTCCATGTCTCACAGCCATAGAGTAAGACAGGGAGCACAATGGACTTGAAGATACGGATCTTTGGCCTTCTACACAGGTATTGAAAACGCCATATACTCGTGCTGAGCGAGTCCATAATACCTTTGGGCAAGCAAATCCGCCGTAAGACTTCCTGGCGAGACTCACCGTTATTCTGAACTAGCTACCAAGATATATGAAATTTTCCGAGATCTCAATGTCCTCGCCACACGAATGAACAGACTTTACTGTTTCATCTAGCAAGCCTCCACACACCTGTACTTTGGTCTTGGTCCAGGCGACCTGAAGTCCCAAGGGCTTCGTCTCCTCATGCAGTACCTCGAGAACCATCACCAAAACCCCAGCAACTCCGCAATTATTACTACATCATCGGCAAAACAAGTTCAGTGACCCTGGTAATTCCCAATAGATGTTCGACAATGACTCTGGTCCACAAATTTGTCTAGTACCCGCATTCACGGGGAAGAAGGCCCCCCCACACATTTCACAGAACTATCAGTACCAAAATACAGGCCAGTCAGCAAACCAATAGTCCTTGCAGGAATACCACGGATTCGCAGAAGATTCCAGAGTGCCTCGCGATGCACTGAGTCAAACGCCTTCTTTAGACCAACAAAGGCTACAAGCATCCCCTGGCGAAATTCAAGTCGTCGTCTCTGCAGCTTCAGCTGCTGGCTGCAAATTCGCGTCAGCAATAGATGGGTAATCACCTTGCCTGGCACACTGAGTAGTGTAATACCACGGTAGTTGTTGCAGTCCTGACGGTCTCCTTTGCCTTTCCAGATAGGGACATTCAACCCCTTTTCCAGTCAGGAGGAGTGATAAAAGACTATCATATGGACGTCATGGCAGCATGCAACCCGCGGGTCATTGCCTCGCCCCCAGCTTTGAGCAACTTCGTACTGATGCTACAGATACCAGGTGCTTTTCCACTTATCAACTTTGCCACAGTCTCTCTGACCTCGTCAGGAGAGGGTGGGCTTTCGTCGATGGGTGGATCAGCATCCACCACCTGCAACCCAGCAACTGGAAGCTGCCCACTCAGAAGGTACGCTGTGTATAACTGCTCAATGTACTCAGTCCAACGAGCCCTCTTCCCATCCGTCCGATCCGTGGCAGCCATCAGATGTTCGGATTGCGCTCACCTGAGAGGGAGGCATGGAGCAGGGATTCTTCAGGGCTCGGTAAGCAGGGCGGAGATCATCCGCATTTAAGTAGCCCTCGACTCCCTCTGCTCAGTGAGACCTTTGACATACCTCTCCTTGTCTCTCCTCAGGAGATCTGTGGTTATACGCTACAGAGCCCTATCTTGGCTACGATTCCCAGCAAGTAAGGCAGCGCGACTCTACTCAATATTCTCCAGCGCCTCCGCCGAGGCAAATCCACTCCTAGATTTCGGGGCTCTCTAATGCACTCCTTTGCAGCTCGATGGGTCTCACTTCTGAAGGCAAGTTCTACCGAGTCCTCAGGAGTACTAAGCACACTAGACCGATTTGAGATTGTCACTGCATACTTCTGACCAAATTTCAGTCCTTCAACCTCTCGAGATGGAACACAGTATTCTTGCACCTCGAGATTCTTCTTGGCGTCCGCCATTGCAATGCCAATATATTCCGAGCAGCGACAGCTTAATCTAAGAGGTGCAGCGTAAGAGTTTTTGTAACGAGGCTTTCCGTTTTCTGGCTTTAACAATGAAGCAGAGGCTGGATGGCGGAGCTCCAAACGCTTGGTCACAGGTGGTGACTGGGTATAAGATTGGCTTATGAACAGTGAGGGACAGAAGTCTTGTCTTGAAATGTGATGAACACCTAAGGCGACAGGCTAAACGTGGTATATTCCGCAATCCAAACAACGGACGGTTGGTAGTACACGCACGCACACATGCACGCGCGTGCGAGTGCATGCGTGCCGGCGTGCGTGTGTGCAGGGGTCAGGTTTTGGCACCGTCGTAAACGCGGGGCAAAAAACAGTGACCCATAATAAGTTTCACGGAGCACCCTAAACCCTTCCGGCGCGCTGAAAATAAAGCGAAAAATAGTTTCGTTCTTCGCCTCCCTTTCAGAGCCCACGAAGAATACAGTGGCACGAGTAGGCTAGCTTGGAAAAAAAATAAATCGGGGAGCAAGGCTCAATGTCTTCGGGAGAAACACAAGGGCCGGCCCACTAACTGACACATTAATTTCCACGGACTGGCTGATACACGATATACCTGGGGTGAGCCGAGGTGTGGAAACAATGGTACACTCGTGACTGCAGGTAACAAACAGGCTGACACGTGTCCACCTGTACATCCTACATACCCAGTATACCGGGAGAAGCTTAACCCGGTAGCTGCGAGAATCATGTTTCTTAAAACGAATTGATAAAAAAATCATCACTCACGCAAATCATTATATAATTGATATCAACGCATTTATAATCATTTGGTGCATCCTTTATATTGGGGAGTTTATGTCAAGCCAAAAATTTGGCCCGCCGCTGGTACGCGGTATAACCACACATTTTGCCCGTCGTTGCTACCGTTTTTTTTTTTTTTTTTTTTTACGTCTTGGCCTATTGCGCCGTTAGGCTTCTTCCCGGTGGATCCTGATGGTCGGTCCAAGGCTTCTTCCCGGTGGGGCTTGATGGTCGGCCCAGCCCGTTCTGGCGCAGGCGAGTGTTTATAGTGGCGCCATCTTGCATTGGCTCATGCTGCCCTCCCGGAGCTCATCTTTAATCCCAGAATCTAGAGTCCGGGTTGATAGGTGGTCTTCTGGACAGCATGTGGGTAGTTTTAAGCCACTCGGCGGCGGCTGAAAAATCCCAGCTTGGTGACACCGGTCGGGGATTGAACTCGCGACCACCTGAACGCGGGGCCGTCTCGCTATCTGTTCAGCCACCGCCTCCCCGTTGAGAACGTTGAGAACTGCAGCATAAAAGAGATGTTGTACAAGGGTACAGATAACATGCAAGGCTACCTAGTTATGCTTTCATCTATGCGACCTGGTTGATTAAGCAGTGTACCTGGGGAAGCCGAGGCACGGAGACTAAGGTTATTGCCAAAACATTGTAAAAAATTAGAAGTCAACGCCCCAGGGCTTTGAAATGGACACTGTTACGAATAAGTGTTGTAGAGCGCACCGTGTACTCGGATATACAGCACAAAACCTACGTGACCCATTAACCATTTTTGACTAAAGGATCACATGATTTGTTTAGGGAAGCCATGAAATGGAAATCATTTAAGCCGATACAGTGCACACCGTATATTTCGGGAACGTTTTCAGTGGGTTAGAGCGCCAAATCATGGAAGTGAAGAGCCACGGCAAGGTGGTTCGAATCCCAGTGCCGCCGTGTAACTTAACCCGGCAGCTTCGGCGGACCCCGTTTGCGTCTCCCGCGAGTCGGTCCGCTGAAACGGCGGACAACGTTTGGGGCTCGGCTCAAAACCCCTAATTCCAGCTAATTGTAGGCGGTGGCGGCATACAGCAACGCACCATGCATGTCCTGGGTCATTGTGGTGGGTGAGTGATCATGAGGTGGGCTTATTTGTCATAGGTGGTGCTGTAAGTTCATGGCAGACTGAATTAGCTATCCATACAGTAATTACTTGTCAAATTATCTAAAGCAGACAACAAGCGACTCTCGCCTAGATGCCACGCGTCACGAGACTGTTTATTTTGTAAAAAAACTCACCCAAAAATAATGGAGTTTGAGTAAAAGTAAATATTTCTAACGGCTTTACGGTTATGAGAGGAGTACTCTGATATACGTTCCATGCTCTTTTCTTAGTCTGAAAATGCAGTGTAATGTTGACGTTTCTCGGCCACTTCTCGGGTTTCCCATAGCCGAGGCCAACGGGTTAAGGAAGGGCATCCGGCCTAAACCCCGAGCTACAACCCCTCAACACCGATCCTATATGAACATAGAGAAAACCTCTCAAGACAAAGAATAAGAACACTATAGAGCGTATCCTGTGTTCAGGGGCAAAGGCTACAAGCCTATCCATTTGGGGATGGCGGTGGGTGAGTGGTTACCGTGCGAGCCCAGCATTCAGCGCGTGATGGAGGATGCGGGTTCGAATCCGCCGCTACCACCTGGGATTTTTCAGTCACCGCCGAGTGGCTTAAGACTACCCACATGCTGTCCTGAAGACCACCCATCAACCCGGACTCTAGAGGAAATCATCTAAGGGAATCAAGAACGAGCTCGGGGGGCAGCATGAGCCAAGAAAAGATGGCGCCACTTTAAAACACTTACCTGCGCCATGACGGGCTGGGCCGACTACAGCCCAGGCCCCTCAAGAAAGCCTACCGGCGCTATAGGCTGGCACGTAAAAAAATAATATATATATATATATATATATATATATATATATATATATATATATATATATATATATATATATATATATATATATATATATATCAACGCGCACGAAATGACTGGTCATACGGTGTGCCTGGGGAAACCTAGGTGTGGACACTTTCAGCCAAGGTATTGCAAAAGGCCAAAGAAACCTTAGTGAGAGTAAACACCATGAAGAAAAGTCTTGTCTGTTCCTAACTCCTACCTTTACCGTCCTTTCTTTCTTCCTTCCTTCCTTCTCTTCCCTTTTGTCGGACAGTAAGACATTACACACGCACATACAACAAAGCCAAAAAGAGACTATAGGGCTACACACTGTGTGTTCGCAAGAAGTGGCAGAATTAGCCTGCAGCATTAAAGTAAGCGCTCGAAATTACATAACCTGACGAAACCTACTTTAATACAGCAACGTTATGACCAAAACACGTGGCACACCAAAGTACATCAAAGTGATTCTCATTAACATGCAAACTGAAAAAAAAATTCACGCATTTTTGTTGTATCACGGAAGACACCACCGAGACGAGTGACATTGCCTAAACTCTAAGGACACACACACACGCACACACACAGCGAGAGAGAGAGAGAGAGAGAGAGAGAGAGAGAGAGAGAGAGAGAGAGAGAGAGAGATAATAAAACAAGTGAAGGAAAAATAAGAAAAAAAATGGTCTGACAAACGCGCAAACCCACGATGCAAGAAATATGGAAGACCGATGAAAAAAGGGACGAAAAATACAACGAAAAAACGTCCCTTCGTCATCACCTGCACCCACAATACCCACCAGCCCTGCCATCACCACCAGGCGTCCCCAACATTGCCGACAACACCACCATCACCGTTGCCATCACCACCGCCACCAACACCACCAACACACTACGAATCGAAACCACCACTTCCGCCAATAACAAAAAAGGTAAAAATAAAAACACCACCACCACCATTCTCTCACCTCCCCAACCAACCACCACCAATGACAACAACAACAACAAAAAAAAAAAAAATGTCTCCCGCCCACTTCCGGCCACCTCTCAGCCCAACGCACGCCAGGGCAAGAGTTAAACAGGACGGATGGTGAGGTTTTTTTAGAGGCAACTTTAACCCAGGCAAAAATGTACGCTTAAAGTTAATGGTTGCATCACCCACACATATGTCAGCGCTAACTACCTGAACATATTTGAACAGGTAAAGAGAAAAATGAGGTGGCTGTAGCTTACATTCAGAAGACAAAAGAAAAAGATATTACAGCGACACAATAATGGTTAAAAATGTCACCTCACCTCGCTCACCGTTAACTAAATATATGATCCGGTGTGTCGTCGTATCGATCACATTAAAAAAATAAGTAAATACCACAAACATAAGAGCCAATGAGAGGACCGGTGTGTTAAAAGTATAAATGAAAATTACTGAAAAAAAGGAAACAGGAGCCTGACAAGGGTAACTACGCCATCACGAGGAAACAACAGAAGAAAAGTCGTTGCTGATGAGGCGTAGATACATACAAAAGAAAGTAGGTCTCTCTCTCTCTCTCTCTCTCTCTCTCTCTCTCTCTCTCTCTCTCTCTCTCTCTCTCTCTCTCTCTCTCTCTCTCTCTCTCTCTCTCTCTCTCTCTCTCTCTCTCTCTCCTTAGTCTATTATTGCGCCTCCTTCCGTCTCGGCCCGAGGCAAGGCGTCAGCTCATATGACAGGTTCAAAGAGGTATTGAAGGTTAATCAATGACGCGTGTGTGTGTGTGTGTGTGTGTGTGTGTGTGTGTGTGTGTGTGTGTGTCGAGCAGGCAATGGATAATACTGTAATTAAACAACGCATATAATCTTCATGAAAGTCTTGAGACAACAGTCTTGAACTTTAGTTAAATCAGCATTGTACATGAATCATCTTTACTGAACATGTCCATTGACCTCATTTTTTTTTTTCAGCAGAGGAGTCAGTTTAAGTGCATAAAAAAAAGATAACAAATAAAAAAAAAAGCCCAATATTCACTGCCCCTGTAGAGTCCCTTGATATTATAGACAGTACCGACAACCTAGGATTTGGACGCCATTATTGGCCCTGTTATTCGCCGCCCTTTTCAAACACTCGCACACGGTCTCTCTTCTGTTTCTGTTCCACAGCCATACGGGTCGTCCACTGAAACTGAGCACACTTGCGTCAGACCTGCACACCTTCCCCTAACAACCAGCAGCCACTGATCTCTGGGAAAATCAATAAGACAGTTTGTGTCTGCACCAACAAGTGTCGCCAACCCACCATTACGCCCTCATAATTTACCATGATTTGGTCACCAGCCGTCAGAATGTACCGTAAAAAAAGTGACAGGACAGTACTATTAGCTGTACAATCAGCCACTGTCTCAGTTTGGGCACTCAGTAACCCACGTAGCCTGTGATATAGGCGCATGTCACGACGGGCTGCTGACGACCTTGAGAGGCGGCAGCTCTCAGAGGGTACTGAGAGACTTCACACTAGTCTTGGTGCTTCTTTTGAGTGCTGCTGCTGTGATGGATGGATTTACCAATTTTTTTTTTTTTTTACAATAAAGGAGGCAGCTCAAGGGCACACAAAAAGAGAAAACAATAATAAAAAAAAGCCCGCTACTCGCTGCTCCTAAAAAAGAAACAAAAGAGGTGGCCGAAAGCAAGGTCAAATACGAGAGGAGAGATGTCCTGATACCCTCCTCTTGAAAGAGTTCAAGTTGTAGGCAGGAGGAAATACAGATGAAGGAAGATTGTTGCAGAGTTTACCAGCGTGAGGGATGAAAGAGTGAAGATGCTGGTTAACTCTTGCATAAGGGATTTGGACAGTATAGGGATGAGCATTAGTAGAAAGTCGAGTGCAGCGGGGCCGCGGGAGGGGGGGAGATATGCAGTTAGCAAGTTCAGAAGAGCAGTCAGCGTGGAAATATCGATAGAAGACAGAAAGAGAGGCAACATTGCGGCGGAGTTTAAGAGGTAGAAGACTATCAGTATGAGGAGGAGAGCTGATGAGACGAAGAGCCTTAGCCTCCACTCTGTCCAGAAGAGCTGTGTGAGTGGAGCCCCCCCAACACATGAGATGCATATTCCATACGAGGGCGGATAAGGCCCCTGTATATGGACAGCAACTGTGCGGGGGAGAAGAACTGGCGGAGATGGTACAGAACGCCCAGCCTCGAGGAAGCTGATTTAGTAAGAGATGAGATATGAAGTTTCCAGTTGAGATTTTGAGTTAAGGATAGACCGAGGATGTTTAGTGTTGAGGAAGGTGATAGCTGGGTGTTGTCAAAGAATAGGGGATAGTTGTTTGGAAGATTGTGTCAAGTGGATAGGTGGAGAAACTGTGTTTTTGAGGCGTTGAAGGACACCAGGTTCCTCTTGCCCCAATCGGAAATAATAGTAAGGTCTGAGGCTAAGCGTTCTGCAGCCTCCAGCCTTGAGTCGTTAAGTTCCTGTAGGGTGGGTCTTCTATTAAAAGAAGTTGAGTAATGCAGAGTGGAATCACCGGCGTAGGAATGGATAGGACAGTTCGTTTTGGAAAGAAGATCATCAATGAACAACAGAAAAAGAGTGGGAGATAGGACAGAACCCTGTGGGACACTACTGTTAACTGATTTAGGGGAAGAACAGTGACCGTCTACCACAACAGAAATATAACGGTCAGAAAGGAAACTGGAGATAAAGGTACAGGGACAAGGACATAAACCGTAGGAGGGTAGTTTGGAAAGCAAAGATTTGTGCCAGACCCTATCAAAAGCTATTGATATGTCCAGTGCAATAGCAAAGGTTTCACCGAAACGGCTAAGAGAGGATGACCAAGAGTCAGTTAAGAAGGCTAGGAGATCACCAGTAGAACGCCCCTTGCGGAACCCATACTGGCGATCAGATAGAAGGTCAGAAGTGGAAAGGTGCTTTTGAATACTCATCTTTGTAGAACATTATCGCCAGTAGTTGAGGAAGTCTTTCTCTTACCCACAAATCCCTTCTCCTAAACGTCGTATACTGTTCGACCCATTTTTTCTTTTTTTTTTTTACGTCATGGCCTATTGCGCCAGTAGGCTTCTTCCCGGTGGATCCTGATGGTCGGTTCAAGGCTTCTTCCCGGTGGGGCCTGATGGTCGGCCCAGCTCGTTCTGGCGCAGGCGAGTGTTTTTTTTTTTTAGTGGCGCCATCTTGCATTGGCTCATGCTGCCCTCCCGGAGCTCATCTTTAATCCTAGAATCTAGAGTCCGGGTTGATAGGTGGTCTTCTGGACAGCCTGTGGGTAGTTTTAAGCCACTCGGCTGCGGTTGAAAAATCCTAGCTTGGTGGCACCGGTCGGGGATTGAACTCGCGTCCTCCTGAACGCGGGGCCGTGTCGCTATCCGTTCAGCCACCGCCTCCCCTACTAATATACTTGTCACAGGCTATGTTGTTAACACACCACCAAAGCTCCATCAACGCCAAGGCACTTCATTTCCTTTCTTTTACTTGCTTGCAGTAAACTTTAGCCGATGAAGAGAAAATTAGTACAAAGTAATGACGGGGGGTTGGAAGGGGACACTGACTCCATTACTCGCCGTGCTGCTCTCTTTTGTTACACACACACACACACACACACACACACACACACACACACTAGGATGTAGCTATTGCAATAAATGTAGCCTACTGTGCAATTTCAAGAAATTGTGAAGATAATTCATCAGTGATTATAGTTCAATAACACTGAATTTAATGAATATTGAAATGCTTATTGTTGATGAAAAAATAATACAATAAAATACTAAGGCTATCTAAACATATTTCATTTTGCTTGAGGGTCAAAATAGTTTCAGATAATATTGTAGAAAAATGTCTTCATCATATTATAATAACATTGTTGCCAATGGAAATGAAGAATGTGCAACCTTATACATCAGGATATTAAATAAAGAGGGACTTGTAGCTCTACCAAGAGGAGTTTCTAGCTGAAGAGCCATCACGTGAGCACATAGTATGTATAACCTATCACCGCTAAAACATTAACTTTTTCCGCATGTTAAAATCTCAGAAACGAGTAATAATAATGAAAACCGGTATCAGAGTGATGCTGAGTAAATATATTTAAAAAAAATAATGTTTTAACCATCTGAGTGAGCTGGGTGTGATTCTGGAGTTTTACCAAGATGTATGGCATGCCTGAAGTAACATTATTATTTTCATCCAAAATCTTGTAACACGTCCAGTCCGTGAGACTGAACATTATGAGACTGTGAAATATCCATTATAAGTCTAAAGCCCTGTGGAAGATATCACATCATATAGTATTGGCTATATGGGCGACATGTTGCAGCTTCCCTCATCAGCAACGATGTCTGGCCCTCTGATGTTAGTGAGGTGAACGATTGTTTCAGCCCTTGTAGCATTATCTCTCTCACAATAATCTCCATAAACAGTACAAAGGGAGGGCAGTTATTGTAGCAAAACACACACACTGCATATCTGGCATAAACCTGATCAACGAGATGGTTTCCTCCCAAGAAGACTGACTTTGTTAGCACAACTCTGTCTTCTCAGCGGACTTCCAGGAATTTTATAAACTTTGTATCCCCTCTCCGGCCTGTTACTACAGCCGGAAGTCAGGCAGCAAGGCATTGCTTCATTAAAAAGCAGCCGTATCCGCTCCAAAATTAAGAAAATAATGTTTTTGATACCTCAGTTCAAAGTTGGCGGGGTGCTCGAGGGGCCTATAATGGCGCCCAGCAGCCTTATACACAGGGCAGCCTATGTCGGTACTCTCTATCAAGGGACTCTTGTTACTAGTCCAGCCCCATCTTGTTCACATAAGCACAGGCTTACCAGGGGGGCTCAGTGTGCCTCTCATTACCCACTCCATTGTGACTCCAGCCGGAAACATTATACAGAGAAGAGCTCAAGAGGCAAACTTGTAATTTTTTTTTAGTTCTCAAAATTCCCGAATATTCCCATGGAAAGTTTCCCAGTTCAAAATTCCCGGGAGTTTTACAACCCTACTCATGCTGTCCCCTCAGAGCTCATTCATGATTCTCTTTAAAAAGGTAGTTTAGAGTCTGGGTTGATAGGTGACCATCAGGGCAGTATGTGAATACTTTTCTGCCACTCGGCGATGACTGAAACTTAGCATGTGGCAGCGGGCGGGATTTGAATCCAGTTATCAGCAGGACGTTATATTTTTTTTAGTCTTAACCTCAGCCACCTTCCTCGGTGAATTTTATTTTGAGAAGTGAGACGATGCAAATTTCATTTATGTGAAACTTGAATTGGACAGTTTAGTGAAAATGTGTATACCTGGCTGGGTGTATTGCATTTATTCCACAATAGGTAAGGGGGGAGGAGGAGAGAGAGAGAGAGAGAGAGAGAGAGAGAGAGAGAGAGGAAGAATGGCAAGCACAGCAAACTAATTGACGTTTTCATACCATTTTCGTATATTTTAAAATTTTTGCCTCATTTTATGATCACACACACACACACACACACACACACACACACACACACACACACACACACACAAACACACAAACACAGAGGAACGTTTCTTTTTATTTTTTTACTTCAATATTGTCGACCACCTTTCCTCATCCCCTTCGCTGAACCTTCCCTTCCCTCTGCTCATGATTCAACTCGTTAATCTCCCTCGTCCTCACTTTTATTCTGACACATGTTTCTCTTTCCCCTTTCGGTCCATTAGCCTTTACAGCAAACCTTACATAAAACAGTTTTCACGGCTCTGTACCTGCCACGCTCCGACTTTTCTTTGCCTTTGTGAATCAGATACTAATAATTTTCGATTTCATTTACTTAAATATTTTCAATATTTTTTTCAATCGTAAGATTTTGTCGTCTTACTTATTGTCACTTTCCTCGTACTATAAAATTTCCTGATTCACATCTTTGATTTACCACATTTTGAGTAATGGTTAAATCAGTGGCCTCCCTCAGGCGTTCAGGGGCGGCAGGTCACCTTGTCGAACACCTCGTTAACGCCCGCGGCCAGGTAAAAAGGAACAGGTAAAGGGACGACAGTAGTGCAGGGAATAGAAGGTGAATTGCCTTTGAGTTCCATTTCATCTCTCTCTCTCTCTCTCTCTCTCTCTCTCTCTCTCTCTCTCTCTCTCTCTCTCTCTCTCTCTCTCTCTCTCTCTATCTCTCTATATCTATATATATATATATATATATATCTATATCTATATATATAAATGTCTATATATATATATATATATATATATATATATATATATATATATATATATATATATATATATATATATATATATCTATATATTGTGTGTGTGTGTGTGTGTGTGTGTGTGTGTGTGTGTGTGTGTGACAGTGACCGAGATTACCTGTCCGATAGGTACACATGCGTGTGTGGTTTCCTTTGCAACAAATGACTGAGGGGAAAGAGTAGAGGAGTAGGAGGGGGAGGAGGTAAGATGCTGCAGTCGTGCATTACATACATTTTTCTTTTACTCATTATCTTCACCAATTAAAATGGTTTATGCAAGTCACCACCACCATCACCGCCGCCCATCACTACTACCATTATTCATCATCATCATCGTCATTATCGTTATTATCAACCAACACCACCATTACACTGTCCTAACCTCAACCACCACCATCACCACACTGCCCTTACCACCACTACACAGCGTTACCCTCGCATCGTGTCGCGTGCTGGCACAAGGCCTCTCCTCCCTCCTCTCGCTTTTCCTTCGTTTGGCGTGCTATTTAGTGGTGGGAATGTCGTCGAGATCCACCTCACCGCCTTTTTATTGATGGGGAAGGAGTAGCGGAGGGGAGGGGAAGGGGGGAGAGGGAGGGTTACGGGAAGAGGTCGAAGGATGATAAAATAAAGGATACAGAGAAAGTGAGAGGAAGAGATGTACGTAAGGAGGATAAAGGTAGAGACGGTAAAAGAGGGTATGGGGCAGGTGCAGGTGAGGATGGCAAAGGCAGGAGAGGGGCAATAGTTGGGGAAACAATGGTTGTGATGTAAGGGGATGGTAAGGACGGGAAGGTAGTGAAAGAAATGGCAGGTAAGGTAAAGATGAACGAAAAACAGGTGTTGCATTTCCAGGTAGTAGGGACAGAATGATTGGTAACGTGATGGTAGAAAAGACGAGGGTAGGACAAGCGAAAATAGGTGTTGAGTAAGAGGCGATGCCAAAAGAGGAAGGGGTGAATGAGGGAGATGGTAGTGGAAAAGAAAAGGGAGTCAATACCAGGGAAGAAATTGGTGCTGAGGAATGGCAGGACACAAGGAATGAAGGGCATGGGAAATGGTAATACAGGCAGGAAAGAGCAAAAGGATGGAAGGGATGATAAAAGGAGGCGATGAAGAAGCTGATATAAGGAAA